>NW_027104137.1:0-1862 GCF_902728285.1 Clytia hemisphaerica | reverse complement strand
CTCAAAATAGGTTTTAGGGATTATCATCTCGTCGTTTTGATTTTCATTGAATTGTCTAATAACACTAGATACAAATCGTTTAGGAAAACCCGCTGAATGAAACTTGTCAGCAATTATCACTTTTTCGCTGTCGAAATTTGAGGAGATTCTTTGCGCTCTGTACAAATCTGCATTTATTGTATTACGTTTGTACTTCTTAGGCACTTTGGAACTCCAATGAACAGGAACTTTGTTTTGCCCTCTATGCACAGACGTTTCTATCGTGGTGTTAGTATACTGAATTTGAGTGTCAAGAAACTTATTTGGCGATATCTCGATCGTAAATTTGATCTTATTGTGATAATTATTGAATTTCTCGAACAGCTCGTCAGGTGCGTTCTTCTTCCGTTTGTTTATATAGAGTCATCGACAAACCTTCTATAAAACTCCGGTTTTGATGGTTCGACAATGTCCTTTTCCATTTTGGTCATGAAAATGTTAGCAAACACTACAGACAACGGACCGCCCATTGTGCATCCGTCAATTTGTTGGTAAAATTTATCGTTGAATAAGAATAAACTTTCGGTGGATAATTTCATTAGTAAGCGCTTGAATATCAATCTCGACGAAAGTTTTGGTAGTTTTCCATGCACATAAATCTCATCAAGGATGTAATCAATAGTTTCTCTAACAGGGACGTTGGTGAAAAGACTCTCCACATCGTAGGAAACATACTCCTCATCGTGTTGTAACGGTGGTTGATTTTTCAGCATGGTTGGAAACTTCTGGGTGTTATTGATCATGTACTCATTTTCAGATAACAGTGGTTGCAGATATTTAGCAATTATTTGGGCAGCCTTGTATGTGAGGTCCCTACTTGAGCTATTATAGGTCGAAACTTCAGTTCCTCACGTCGATTTTGATGTTGAATTTTGTGTTTTGCAACATATACTGAGCTGGCTGGTTTGCTTTGGTATCATATCTTTTTAGTGTTCTTATTTATAAGTCCTGAGAGAAAATCTTTAAAAATTTCGGTCATGGAGCGTTGTATCTTCGCTTGCTTGATATCCCGTTGTTATCCATTTGAGATCATGTAAACAATTTCTTCGAAAAAACTCATTTCAATTACCTTGGAGGTTCTGGAATTCGTAAATATAAAGCCCCCGATTATTTTTAGCTTATTCCAACCCCCCCCGCTTATTCCAAACCCCCGGCTATTAATTACCGAGAGTAGGCAAAAATGGGTGCTGGGTATGTGCGGACGGTAAGGTTTTTTTCCACCTTTCAAAATCTCTCTGAGGGTAGCAAAAATCAGAAAAATTTAAATTAGTCCCTCTATGGGTAGGGAGTTTTTCAAAAATCGAAGAAAATTATTCAAAAAAGTCTCTCTAGGGGCCACCTTTTCGAAGATCCCATTCGCACATACCACTCACCTGCCAACCTTAGTACTCACCCCCTGGAGAAACATAATTTTACTTTGTGACTTGATAACCGTGAGTATCACATCTTGAGCTTTCTTTTTGGAAATACAAGCTGTAAAAACCCAATCTACTGTTCGTGCACAACATCGTTAACTAGAAAATCCTATCTGTTGTTCGCGCACAACATCGTTATCTAGAAAATCCTATCTGTCGTTTGCGCACAACATCGTTACCTAGAAAATCCTATCTGTTGTTCGCGCACAACATCATTACCTAGAAAATCATATCTGTTGTTCGCGCACAACATCGTTACCTAGAAAATCCTTACCTTTGTTCGCGCACAACATCATTACCTAGAAAATTCTATCTGTTGTTTGTGCACAACATCGTTACCTAAAAAATCATATCTGTTGTTTGCGCACAACATCGTTACCTAGAAAATCCTATCTGTTGTTCACCCAT
>NW_027104136.1:0-6183 GCF_902728285.1 Clytia hemisphaerica | reverse complement strand
AAGATAAGGTAATAGCAATAAATAAAGGAGGAAATTAAAAGAATTAGATATTTATAGTAAACAAAGGAAATTAATAAATAAACAACAATAATGGGAAAATAATACTAATTGCTATCCCATCGTCATGCGATCGAAAAATTCTTTCATAGGGTATTCATTTGGCTCAAGGTAGTCAATTCTCTTTAAGAAGCAGTATATAAGAATAAAGGAGGCTCAACATGCTAAAAAATGTAGAACAATTTGAGAACAATCAAGAGCCTGGAATGATTGAATTTTAAAGGGATTATTAGATGATTTTTAATATTTGGCTTAAGAAACACATTCAATGTTTTTGACACAATTATTTTCCAAAGCTAAGATATTCGACTTTGAATTTTCAAATTTTTACTGGAAAACGTAAAGACTGTGTATTAAGATTTTTCATTTTTAGAGATTTCTAAGTCAAATATCTCAGCTCTGGAAAATAATTGGGTCAAAAACTTTGGAGGTGATTCTTAGGACCATAGAAGGTATCTCTAAGCCAAATATAAAAAATCTGATCTGGTAATCCCTTTAAAATTCAACCATTTTAGGCTCTTGATTGTTTGAAAATACACGCTTTTTTTATAAGTTATAAAAAGATGACGACAAATGGGATATCGGTTCCAGGAAAAGATGTCCCTTCTAGATGATTTATTTTTAAATATGTTTTTGACACTTTTTTAAATCTTTGTCGTATAACTTTTGTTTCATTTTTAATTTGATTACACCATGTTATAGCTTCGTTTCCATGCCAAACATTCCGAATTGAGGATGTATTTTGATGTCTGATAGATGATAATGGTAGATGAAATCATGATTCAAGAATGGATTTGTTTATTATAAATAGTTGATCTAGGTTATTCTTATTAATGCAGTTCAACTTTCTCTAGCATCGATATGTTTATTTGCTGGACCTCGAGTATATATTTGCTGGACCATAGTTTTGAAGTGAATTTATCATTTTATCATTTTATTATTTGTACAGGGTGTCCCTAATTAAAGTATCGAGTTTGAACATGCGATTGAGTAGAAAAGTTGGTGTGTGTTATCGCTAAAATATAAAAACGTTCTCCATCACACAGGCTTATTACAAAAGGTAGTTACAAAAAATACGCGGTAATTTGGACGTCAGATAGACCTTTTCATAAATTACGTCACGAACATCACTTGCCTCGTTTTGAAATTATTGGCATGGTGATTAACTCCCAGCGGATTTTATTAAAACTACTTTCTATTTATAAAAAAATCATTTAATGTCTCAAGGGACATAATCACCATGGTAATTATTTGATTACGAGGCAAATGATGTTCGTGACGTAATTTATGAAAAGGTCTATTGAATCTAGCAATTCCTTTGTTTACGATTGATATCTTTTTCGAAATTTAGCGGTAAATTTTAGTTTCAATCTGTCATTTGTGTAAAAACCAGGCGAGCCGCTCAAGGCCGCGCAACTTTGGTAGGATTTGTTGGCTTCAAATCCTACCAAGGAGATTGACTTCTAGCCCTTCGGGCTTATACTTCATTGGTTACAACGTATGAATTAATCGTAATCACAAAGAAAAAAGAGGGAGAGCTTAAAATACAATTTTGTGAACACGCACATAAAACTTTCTACTCATAGGCTGCGTTTAGACCAACTGGTATTTGTAATTTGGCATTTGCTCATGAGGGATTCGATTTTAATAGCTTTTCCATTGTATTTTCTGTCATGGCATTTAAGGAATCGTCTTTTAGGGTCATTACTGAAAAGGTGATTCCCTCAAGTTCAATTTTGACAGATCAAACAATGAAAAGCATGGAATTTCTCAAAAACTGCAGTCATTAAGATTGAAACTTTTTGCCGTAGGGTTAGGCTATGGCAAATCTTGCAAATTTTACAATCTATAGAAAGAACTGAATAAAAAACGTGCAAATCAAAAATGTCATTTTTTCTCTTTGTTTTGGTTCCTTTGTTTGATTTGAAATGCCAGAAAAGGGGATTCCTTTGCTCAAAATGGCATTTCAAATGCCAACGAAATGCCAACACGCTTGCATCATTAGGCATTTGACAAACCGAACAATTGCACGGAACAATAGAATTCAAAAGAATACTGCAAGCAATTACAAATGCCAGGCTGGTCTGAACGCAGCCATAGTTGTGTTTCAACTCGATACTTTAATTAGGGACACCCTGTAGAGGTACATCACTTGATAAGAACACGAAGTTATTTAATGAGCCTTCTATAATTGATAATTAGTTGGTTTTTGTATTATGATATTAAATGTTAATTACAAACAAGAAGAGTATACAAAACATGTCTGGATTGAGTTCACCGTCTTATCAAGTATGTTGTTTTATTTATTTATTTATTATGAGCACCTCTGTCTCACAGCCCCGGTGGAACTTTTTTCTTCAGTGGGGATAAAAATTCTTATGGAAATCTCAATAGGGATAGAAATTTTATTGTTCCAAGGTTAAAAAATCCAGTGGGGATGGTTTTGGAGTGCAATTTTTAGACGATGATTTTCAAGTGGGTATGAAATCAAAGTCAATTTCCCACTGGGGCTGAAATTCCAAGGTATTTTCCCACCGGGAACCAAATTTTTGCCAAATTTTCCAGTGGGGCCAGGTGGGGCTGGAGTTCCAGTGGGTCTGTGGCACAGGGGTGTATTTGAAAAATGAGTTTATTCATCTTGATTGCCTTCGTACACGCTTTTTATATAAGAATGTATTCTATATAAGAAAATTCATGATGAAATTGGCCAAAGAAATCAAGAATATTACTAAGAATATCACCATTATAAAATTTGGCAACTGAACCTAAGAATGCCAATTTCGGGTTATTTTTAAGGCATTTTTAGAGCATTTCTACCTGGTCATAATCTGTAAATGACCACTTGTTGCTCATTCAAAAAAAATCACCATAATTTTGCGAAGGTATGCATTACAAGTAAAATTTAGGATGATTTTGGATCCTAATCTAGGAATACTGTTAAGAATATTATAGGGTGATTTTTTATCAAAAAGTTAAGAATATACATGCCGAAATGGAAATACATCCCTCTTATAAAAAAACGTGCAAACAGGTCTTTTAGAATGTCTTTAAATACACAGGTTGCAAAATTATAGTCTGAAGACAAATGGGCTTTTCCAGAAAAAAACCGTATACCCCCTGTTGAGGAGGTCCACCATTTTGTGGCTTGAAATGCTGTAACTCTCTGGAATTCCAGGCAATTTCAGGCTTAAACCCCTCTGGAATTCTGAATTTTAGTAGGATTTAAAAGGCTACCCCTATGGAATTCCAGTTATTTTTGACAGATTTTTGTATCTCCCTATGGAATTCCGCCACATCAAACCTTACCCCCTTGGAACGGAAATGGACCTCCTCAACAGGGGGTATACTGTTTTTTTTCTGGAAAAGCCCAATCACGCTTTTACTCGAAATTTTAATGTGCTTGTTACATGACATTTATTTCTGATTGGTTCGAAGTTCGAATTTATTGACACTAATAAAGTTATCAACTGTAAGTTGTAAAGCAAGTAACATGGGAGTAAAATCACGTGAACTTTTTCGAGGGTGCTTTTTCATTACGCTAGATAGATAAGTGGTTCTCATCAACGATCCTTTTCATAAATTTCTAAGGGTTGTAAAAAATATACAGGGTGGTTTTTCACTGAGACTGTCTGGCGAAAATCGATTAGCTGAAACAAAGAAAATTGATAGGAAAGCATTACTGACTCCCAAAACAGTTGTCAAAGCGTTTACAACTCTTTGAATTTGAAGAAAGTTTTATTAAAAATCATCAACTCGCATATCAAGGGATTTAGAATTACAGCCTTCTGATGAACATTTTCTGTGACAAGATTCCTCGTCTTTTGTATCAAATCCATACAGATGAAAGTTTGCTCTTCAACTCTATCGGGAAAGAAAACACTTTTCCTATATGACCAATTTTTTACAAAAGAACCCCACTGCACATTCTGCTACTTTTATGGCAACCAATTTATTTATGCTCTCTTTTTCGCTTAATTGGTCATTAAGCCAAGAGAGGTCTACCCCTCTCTTGGAGAACAAAAGGTTTAATGACCAATTTTCGACGTTAAATCTGGAATGCTGATATGAAGCGATCAAAATCTGATGTTAAGCTCGAATCTTCATTGTATATTTTTTACAACACATTACAACCCGAGAAATTTATGAAAAGGACCGTTGATGAGAACCACTTATCTATCTAGCGTAGTGAAAAAGCACCCACAATGATGATTCGTGCTTAACATCAGATTTTGATCGCTTCATATTAACATTCCAGATTTAACGTTGAAAGTTGGTCAACAAACCTTTTGTTCTCAAAGAGAGGGGTAGAGCTCTCTTGGCTTAATGACCAATTAAACCAAAGATACTGAAAATAAATTGTTTGCAATAAAATAGCAAAAATTGGTGTTTGTTGGTAGTTCGTCATCGAGTAACTTCTCATCATGCGACTTCCATCGTGAAGGGATATGGCGACCTCTCTCATCACTTGTGCGTGATATTGCTCATTCAAAATGAATTTAGGGAATCGCCGACTACACGAGTTTTTTCTTTTCCTTGCCTTCCGCATAAGGAGGATTCCTAAACGTCGCTTTCTTTGAATATACTTTCAAAGCATCAACAATTTATCAGAAGTGAAATGGTTTGGTTTTTGCATAAAATGAATGAAAGAGCTGCTTCCACTGTTGTAGCCTGGGTATCCAGACTCAAAATTTCAGAAAAAAAACTCTTACCTCAATATACAAAGTTTCTAAAATTTTAGAGTCTGGTGCGACTAAAAAAGTCTGATACAGTTTTGAATGACACAGTCTGTGAGTGAACCCTTGTTGACAGAATCTCAAAACTTTGGAAACCCAGGCAGACACACATAATTACTTACCATAAAACCTCTTTTACAAACTCAATAAACTTTCAAAACTACTTTAAACTATATCCAAACGCCAGACACATCCATAAAGGCTCCTTTCCATCAGCCATTTTGTTTAGAAATGAACCTGTGTTTTCATTTTCATTTGTTTATCTTTTTTTGCCATGTCAGCTTTTTCCATAAATTATGCGCGTGCATTGAGAAATATCGAAAACCCCGCGAAAATTCTGCTCTTGATTGGGCGCGTACTGACCAATTAGAGATACTCGCATATGCAGGGACAGATATCCCTGCAGACGAGTTACTTGGACCAGACCGTAAAACCAGAGACAAGATTATAAAAAACTAGACGGTGAAATAGTTTACGGTCTGGATATCCAGGCTACCACTGTTGGAGAACTGTTTATAAAAACGACTGACTTATAATTACTTTCAATTAAATTTTGTCAACCATGCTTCAATCAACTCCAAATTCAAAGGGTCTTAAGCGCTTTGGGAGTCAGTAATGTTTTCCTATCATTTTTCTTTGTTTCAGCTAATCGATTTTCGCCAGACAGTCTCAGTGAAAAAGCACCCTAATTTTAAAATACAACCACTTAAAATGTGATTCATCTTACGAGGGGTACATTGCTCTAATTAAATTACACAATTTTCTAGATATTTTTTGATGATGTGTTTTATCGGTTTGAATCTGATGAGAAGGCACATTGCACAAGTAGTGATTGATGACACATGTTTTTTTCTGATTTTTATGAGGCACATTGTTTCAATTAAATTACACAATTTTCTAAACGCGTTCAGGTAGTGATGGTGATTGCAGATGTTATATTTTCTGGTTACGTAAGGAAAGGATAAACTCCTCCTCCTTACATTACGACATAACTCTATTTAGCTCTTCCAGAAAAAAACCATTCATGGGGGTGGAGGATATATTGTCCAGGGGTATTGAAAAAACCCTGAAAAACTGCCATGTCCATGGGGTGAATCTGCGATGTCCAGGGGTAAATATTTGTGTCCAGGGGGTCAAATTGATGCTTGTCCAGGGGTAAAACACGTGTCCAGGGGGTGAAAAATCGAAATGTCCAGGGGTAGATCACAGAAAAAATAATATATCCTCCACCCCCCCATGAACGAATTTTTTCTGGAAAAGCCCTATTATTATTCCTTTTTTCAGATAGCATTAGTGCTTAGTATTTTTAGTACTTTTAATCGCTTTGACGTCTTATACACGTTATTTTTATAAGAACATCCAATATTCTTGAAGCCTTCGAATGTTCTTAGAA
>NW_027104135.1:130213-134212 GCF_902728285.1 Clytia hemisphaerica | reverse complement strand
GAATTATGTTTTTGAAATTCTTTGTGTTTTCCAAACATTTTCCTCTGCAATGACATTGATTAGAGTCAACCTGTCATCACTGACCTGTGACCTGTGACCTGCGACCTGTGACCTGTGTTTCGAACTAGCCGGGGAAATTCAAATTTAGTGCTGTCCTCACTTACTATAAAATAAAAACCAAATTTCGAAAGTTGCGCTTTCTCTAAGAAAGTGAGACCAGTAAAAGAATAACAAAATTTGATTGGCTATGTTTTGAACCGTTATTAGGATCTGAGAAATTCAAACTCTCAGCCCATACCATGCTATACATTTCGCCATTAGTTTATCAAAGAAGAAATCATAGCATGGATTCCCAGGCTAGTCCAATAAATATCAAAGCAGCTAAATTTCAAAACAAGTGAACTATGCAGATCCTCTCGCAGCTCTAATCTACCATTTTAGAATCTCATATTTGCCGTGCGAAGCAAGCCGCCGATGCAACAGCATTGGAGATAGATAAAACAGTGTGGTTGGATAAATCATACGAGATCAAAAATTTCAAGATGGCGAGAATTTATAGAAGTTTCTTGATGGCTGCTAAAGTGAAACCTCAAATAGACCTTTTTTCAAAGAGGCCACCCTGTTGAATAATCATGTAGTCCAGCAGAAAAACAATGATAAAACCACGCATAATTATTACAATATGCATGATACAGTAATTATGCATGGCTCTATCATTGTTTTATGGCTGTAAAATTACACCCTTCATATATTTGTTTCAATCCGTGATCCGTGGCTTAGGTTTTTTCTCATCTTCAATTAACAGAAGAAAGCGGGAATTTGATGCGAGAGTTGTTGTCAACAAAGTGCCATAAAAATCATTGAATAATAGAAGAACTTAAAATCTTAAATATTTTCTTTTTGAAGAATAGGTGCAAAAAAGTGAACCATAGAAAAGTTTCATTTTTACATTGCTTTAATCGAAATGAGGGATTTGGAAAATTTTCTATGTTTAGTTTTTTGCACAAACCTTGAACTGCCGTACTTGAAATGTCGTAATCTTGATATATAAATTTTGATTTGTAAAAAGTTTTATGTTTCTAGATTACTGAGAGAAATCTCTGGAAATAACACCTATCAGCCTTCTAATCTTGATTTGAACTCCATTTTAGAAAATAGCGAAAACTTGTGTAAAACATTTGGATTATCATTATCTGACAAAATGAAAACTCTCCCCATTATGTATTGGATTCCTAAAATGCATAAGAATCCTATTGGTTGCCGCTTCATCATTGCTTCCAAATCATGTAGTACCAAACCGCTGTCTCGTGCTGTATCCATGGTCTTCAAAGTTCTATACAAACATGTTGAGCAATTCCATCATAAATCTCGTTTCTTTTCTAGTTTCAATAAGTTCTGGGTTGTACAAAATTCTTCGCCTGTTATTGGACATCTTAACAGAATCAATGCTAAGAAAAAAGCAAAACGAATTTCGAATTCATTCGATTTTGCAACACTGTACACAACCCTTCCACACGATCTTCTCATTGAAATTTTAACCAAAATTATTAACTTTGTGTTTGATTTAGGTTGTAGAAATAAACTTGGTTTTTCAAATACTTCAGCATACTGGACTACAAAAGGGAAGGATGATAGGTTCTTTACTAGTACTTCACTGTCTGAGTGTGTCCTTTCTGATAAAAAATTGCTTTTTCAAAGTTGGCAATTCTATTCTTAAACAGTGCATTGGAATTCCCATGGGAATAGATCCTGCTCCTTTTTGGGCAAATTTGTTTTTGTACCATTTTGAATCTGAGTATGTCAAAGGTCTCATTTCTGCTAGTTCGCCTAGTGCCTATAACTTCCACTCTGTAGGTAAGATTTATTGATGATTTGTGTGCCTTAAATGACAGAGAGATTGAGTTTCACAATTGCTACAAACAGATTTACCCTAAAGAAACTAGATCTCAAAGTTGAGCACCATGGAAAACCATGCATCGTTTTTAGATTTAGATATCCACCGTTGAAAACAATATTTTTTAGATATAAACTTTTGATAAGAGAGATGCCTTTCCCTTCTCATTGTAAGGATGCCACATGCCGACAGTAACATCCCATCGTGCATTTTTTATGGATCCGTCTTTTCAGAAATTTTACGGATAGCACGTAGCACACTCATGTTTGAAGATCTGACTCCTAGAGTCACTGAGCTTTTCATTCGAATGCGAAACCAGGGTGCTTCAAACGCTTTCTTGAAGAAGCAAGTTGTCAAATGTTTTTCCAGGTTTCCTGACTGTTTTATGAAGTATGGTAAAACCGTCGAAGAATTTTTACATATTTTCAAATTGTGAAATTGTTTCTTGTGTGTATGTGTGTTTGTTTGTTTGTTTTTTTTTTGTTTTTTTTGTTTTTGTTTTGTTTTTTTTTTTTTTTTTTTTTTTTTTTTTTTTTTTTTTTTTTTTTTTTTTTTTTTTCTGTCTAAAGAATCAGCATTAGCATCGGAGGTATTCATTTCCTACTTTTCTTTGCCCTGTGCAGTTCTCCCGTCGCGGCACGCCGAACCGGGTTCTCGGCCAACTTACGATTCTATTCTTTTCAGTTTTTGTGTGTTTTTTTTTCTATTTTGTATGTAAGATTGTGGTTTTTGTAGTGTCTGTTTGTTGTCTGTTATTTATTTGGAAGCTGCTGGTCAGTTCCTTTTTACTATGCTTTCCGAAGGCGACTGAGTGTGGCCCTTAAACACGTGGAAAGTCACTATGCCAGTCACAAGCTGGGACTTCGGGTTTTGTTGGTTTATGTATCCTTTTTTTTTTTTTTTTTTTTTTTTTTTTTTTTAAGTTATTTGGATGTGTTTGCTTTTGTATTGGCCCCATTTTGTATGTTTTGGATGAACTTACGGAAGTGTGTTTATCAAAAAAGTTTTTTGCAATTCATTGATTCTCCACTATTACTTTTCTTCTATCTTCATTTGGATTAGGTTTTTCTTTCACATACCACTATTTAAATTCCCTTTAACTTTTTGCTAAATTACCCTCTGTTTCGGAATGATTAAAAAATAAAAAATACCAAAAAAATCGTAAATACACACAATTAACAAAAATATTCTTAACTTTTTTCGTTTTTATCAGTTTGAGTTATTTATATATCAATACTTTTCTTTTTCTAAAATGACAGATATTACATATCTTCACTATATATACAAGTTTAAGTCTAAACTGCTTAGGAGGTATACATTTTATTATATACCTGCAAATTTTGCAAATCAAGTTTGTTTTGATTTTATTTATTGTAATGACCAGCCAGGTCATTCATCATTTGAGGCCTATGCATGTTAGCCTCCACTGATGCAAGTTACCCAACTTAACGGTAGTTCCTATGACAGAATTAGACAAGGTATATCAGCATTACACAAAGTTACGGTATCATCTTCAATTCAAAATTGGAGAAGACAAGCTTATACTAGGTAAAGTGAGAACATACCTACAGCGTCCATGAAACACTACTATGTATGGGATTTATCAGTACGATATTACTGAACTTACTGAACAAGAGATCATAATGAATTATTGCTAAAATGTAGGCATAGACAAAAATCCTAACTCCATCTCTATTTTTCTATTTCTATTTGGTTGAGTCGCAGGAGGCTTGGAGGCCCATTTTCGCAACTATAGGCGCTTTTAATTAGTGCCCCGTCAGCACCTTGAACTAGCTAACCATTCCCCTCACATGGCATGGGTTGACCCGGGTGAAGGTTCATTCACTTAAGCCAAGTGAACCGCTGCAAGTGGAAATCAAGGTCAATGACCACTATACCATAGCGCCATCTCTTTGAACTACCTGACGTTTAAATGTGGCTTCAAAAATGTTTTTGAAGACTTTATAGTGATTTGTCATTTCTAACTTATCTCGTTTCACTGATGATTAGGGTGGAGGCAAGGGAGGAGATTTAGTCAACTCTCAATAGAATACTGCGCTATCTATTAATTTATGCAGATAAAACCGAAAGGTTTAAACTAATTT